>NC_139009.1:52345932-52375932 GCF_964374135.1 Grampus griseus | reverse complement strand
CATTTTCCATAAAGCCAGACATACAAGAAGCATGTAATAAATGTTGACCATTATTGTTATCTCTAGGTAAAGATAATGGGTAATTCTGGAGATTCAAAGAGAAAGGTTCCCAGTAACAAGTCAAAAATTTTACTTTTTTTTTTTGTGGGCCCAATTCCCTGCTTTAAAGCAGCTTTAACGTTTACTACATTTGACACTTCAAAGGTTGAGGTAAAGAGACGTTCTGAGGAATGTATAGGAAAGTTATTTCTTTTCATTCTTTTTTCCCTGAGTATATTTAATATTTTTAAATGGTCATTTGCTAAGTTTTTGTAGTGGTTAGTCTACAAAAAGCTATGGAATCAGTATTTGTGGCCCAGGAACTTAAGAAGGTTATCATGATCATTTTATTCAGTGTTTAAAGGTTATAAAGCCAGAAAATGCAATTTTATTGCAATTTCCCCCTCAGAATGTTTCATGTTTACACTCAAAATATAAATAAAATATTGTCACTTAAAAAAACCCACAAATCATTAGTTTTAAACACTACAGTTCTACAGTAAGAAAGTTTGATAACCATCAAATGAAAACAGATCAGGAATGGAAAAGAAACACCATTCATTATAGTAACACTATTTGCAGCACTTTAGTAAAAGGGCCCATCAACATTTCCATTATAAACTCCATTTTTGCAAGGGTAACAACATTGCTGGTACAGATTCATTAGCCCTATACTTACATACAAAATGTCAGCCTGGAACACATGCATGTTTCTAACTAATAAGCTTTAGTGTCCCCAAAGAAGTAATTGTTACAAACTTTAGGTGCTAGAAATTTAAAAATTCCTCCTCTGCAACAATTACAAAAGAAAAACAAAAACAAAACCCACAAAACATTCAGAACTGATGGAAAAAAGTTCTCTAGTATTTGCATGAGGATATTATAGATCCTAAGACAGGATGGCAGAAGATACTCACGTGCCCTCTCTCTCACACACAGTATTGTTATTTAATATTCAAACTACCACTGATTTAGGATTACTCAATTTCAGAAGGGACCAGTCATATAAATCTCCACAGCTGAGCTGACTCTGACACAGATGCCTCTCCCCTAAATGAATGTTGGGATCTTTCCAGCCCTTCCCCTGTAATTGCCATTCTCATCCCTGGTACCTCCCCAGGGACCCACTTGCTGCAGGACCCACTGAGGCTCTCTCTTACAATCCTTTGCTACTTTCTTGCTAGAGTCTTCTCCCAACATGCCAAGAGAAATGCCCAGAAGTCTAGGCCACCATCCAGTCCCTACTATCCTCTCTCAAGATGCAAGAGCTTCAGTGTTAAAGGGATTGGTGCTTAAAATCTAGAGCTGCTCAAACCCTGGGAACCTAGGACTCAGGTCTAATGTAACTATTAGTATTATTTTAGTTACATTTTAAATTAATAGATTTTTGTGGGTTTGTCTGGCCTGTGGATGCTTATAACAGTGCTTCTTTTGGAAAATGTATTCTTCAATTCCACAAATCAACTTCTAAATAAACTTCACACCCATTTAAAATTGAGTACAATTCCTTAATACAAAATAGAGAATTACCATATGATCCAGTAATTCCAATTCTAGGTATATAACCCCCAAAGCTGAAAACAGGGATTCAAAGAGATGCTTTTAGACCATGTTCATAGTAGCCAGAAGGTGTAAACAACCCAAGTGTCCATCAATGGATGAATGACTCCACAAAATGTGGCATATACATACAATGAAATATTACTTAACCACAACAAGGAATAAAGTAGTGGTACATTACAATATGGTTGAACCTTGAGAATATTATAATAAGTGAAAGAAGCCAGATACAAAAGGATAACTATTGTTTGATTTCACTTATATGAAATATCTAGAATAAAACAATTTCAGAGAGACAGAAAGTAGATTAGCGAGTCCTAGGGGACCATGAGAGGAGAAAATGAGGAATTAATGAGTACAGAGTTTCTGTTTAGGGTGATGAAAAACTCTGGAAATAGTGGTGGTGATTGTACAATACTGTGAATGTAGTAAATGCTACTGAATTCTACATTTTAAAATGGTTAATTTTATACATGAATTTCAAATCAATACAATTAAAAATTGTATATAGTCAGTACCTACAAGTATATAAAAATTGAAATAGCTGATAAAGTATGCTTTTGCTATAAAAAAAGACGTAGTGGGAAAAGAGAACTGTCTCAAGAGATAGAAAACCTAAAAACTTGGGTACAAGCCCTAACTCAGCCGTTAGTAATTAGGCCATCTTATATAAGCCATTTTCCCAATCTGAGACTCAGTTTTATCATGTAAAGAATATGATACTATCTGCTCTGCTTAATTCTAAGGCTGAGATTCAGAAAGTACACAAAAACTCTAAGATACCAGAGAAAAGGTACTAGCTTCTATAATAAATGAAAAGTTGGAAGTATGGGAACCCCAAAAAGGAAAAGGATGAATAAATGTATGCTTTTCCTTCCTAACACCTTATCTTTTACTTCAGTTGTTACCCAGGCTTTAGGCAAATCTTGGGAGACCATTATTTGAGCTGGAGGAGGTTCAATACGATCCAGGGGGATTCTCGGCATTTATCAAGTTGCGGAACCAAGTCTAGCAGATCCAGTCTAGACTAGATTCTGTTCTGTGTAGTATGGAATATAAAGCCCTGAAGAGATTCTAGAATCAATCTGTAGTCCGTGACTGTCTTTCAGATGATAAATGATCTCTAGTTGGGGCCACTATAAAGCTTCACTGGTAATATGTAGTATGGGGAGGAGAACTTGAGTCTATTTTGGTTAGAACCCTCAATAAATCAGGCCCCAAGTGTGAAAGAAGGAAAGGAAACAGAATTTCTAGCTTTTTCTCTTGTGACACAAGGCTCTTTTATAGTAACATCTAATTTATCCAACACAGAGAGGAAAGGTGCTCTACTTGAAAGAATTAAAAAAAAAAAAAGTCTCCTTAAAATATATAAAGGAAATAATTAAAAAATGTATTACAGAAATTTCACTACCTAGTATTTACATTTTTAATATAGTTAACATAATATTTTCAAAACCCTTCAGAGACCAAAGGAAAAATGCAAGTGTGAAGCCATGTGTTGGTTTATGGCATATCCACACAAAAGTCTATGTATATGAATGAGCATACATGTAACTTGTTAGGGCAATGATAAACATGTTCTAGGTAATCTGGCATAGCAGGTATCATAGGGTATGGTATAATAGGGTTCTGGTGACTTGCATGCTAGCTGAAGGTCAGCCACTTACTGATCTGTGTGGCACTGAGCTTTTCCTGTGCCTCTGTCTCCTCTGTATAATGAGAAGTTTAGGTAATGGTTTTCAAAAAATAAGAAAAACCCTTTTTTTGTTTCGTTTTAAATTTTAACCAGTAGAACCTTTTCTTTAAATGAACTCATCCAAGAAGCCCGCTATTTCATATAAATAAACTCAGAGCTACTCTGTTTGAAGTAAGGTAAGAAACCCAGACGTCTATCTGCTTGCTCCCTTATTGTCCTACCAGCCCCAAGGTGTCTGTGAAGAAGCCCTGAAGTCTCCACAGAACACAGCTTGAAACCAATCCGGCCAGATAAAGCCAAAGGTCTCTTCAGATTCTAGTATGTTCTGATTTCACTAATGTAGGCAATTTTCAAATGTCCCATATAAATGCTTATTTCTGGAGGAGTTCTTTAATTATAAATACATCTTTGGCAAATAGAGAAGAAAAAGTTCAAGAAAGCTTTCCAATCCTAATCTACTACTAATTTACTAATCTACTTTACTAATCTACTTTAACACTGCCATAAAATTAAAGCAATTAATTAGATTAAAGGAATAGATTTTCCACTTACATTTTGACATTTTTTTACTTAATATAGTGTACTTTTAATTTGGCATGAATGATTTGAATTTATTTCCCATTTTTACCCCTTTTGTAGGAGCAGGATTTTAAAGAAACATATATGTATAGACATATATTTTAAAGAAATATATTTCTTTAAAATATACACACATACAGTTTTTTTTTTTTTTTTTCCAATAGCTTACTGTACACTTAGATCTATTCAATCACTATTGGCAGTCAGCATTAAATGCCAATCTACCCTCTGGTTAGGAGCTAACTTGCTGCTCTAAACCATTTTTACAAACCTTCCTATATACCTTAATCCTTTCAAATGCAACTGTGACACAAAGTATTACAGACTTTTAAAAACCAGTTCTCTTGAAAAAAAATTGTGGAGCATCAGTAACCAGATAGTATTCTCAAATTTCAGTGATCTAGTCCGTGGAGATGTCCCCTATGCATAGTGCTCTGTTTCATGCAGTACATGGCTTTAGCTGGCCAAATCTTTTTTTTTCCCCAATGAATCAGTAGAACAGTGAAGATCTTACTTTTTTTTTAAGCAGTGGCATATCAATGAGGCACAGATGTGTATTCCAACCCTGCATGGATGAGCACACTGTTCAATAGTGCTGGCTCACACGGTATCAGGGCGAGTTATCACTTCCCATGAAGGCACTCTTATCACCAGGGCCCAGAGAGGTGGCTGCAAATCGCAGCCTTTTTATTTTCAAGGCAGTTCTGCTGAACATTCAGGCTTCAAAGATTCACACTTCCAAAACTCTATAAGAGTTTGTGAACGCTCAATTTGCCAAAACTGTTTACAGTGTAATTGGGCACCGTACCTGTGTCCATGAGATAGCGAAGGCGCTTCTCCACCAGCGCGGCACGGGTGTCAATTTGCTTTTGCTCATTCTCTAGTGCTGCCAATTCTCCTACAACATACTGACTGGTGTCTTTGAACCCTTTCTGTTAACGAGAACAAACAGGAAAGAAAAAAAAATCACTTGTAAGTTGCATTTTTCCTTTCTACAAACACTTAGTAAAGCACTTACCTAGAGAACCAAATACGCCCTTAGTATCACTCTTAGTAACTAAAAGCAACGCCCTGTGATTCAAAAAATTTTCATATGTATTACATATATTGCAAAACTTTTGTAAATAGAGAAAATCTTGGCTGTTTAGTATTATATTTATAATTTAACACCCAGATTTGCCAGATTTAAAAAGTTAACACTAAGTAAGAAAAAAATTCTCCTTAGAGTTGAGTCAGAGTGATTAAGCATGGACAAGGATAGAAGATAATTTTCCCTTGGTGACTGTCAAAACAAACACCAATGACATCTTTAATTCAAAAGTGTAATATATAAAAATGGAATTTAACTAAGGAATTGCTTCTTAAAGAATCTATCCTGGAAAAAATCAGATTTGTTCTTACAAAAATATAAAATTAAAAAGATACATTTCTTCTTTTCATAGTAACTATACTATTTAAAGTATTTTTAAAAAATGATAAAAGAGAAGTTTCTAATATCTCCAGTTTCCCCTCCAGCTGGCTTCTGTACTTTAACATGTCATTCTGTTGATGTATTACTAATTATTGTAGCTGCGAATTCTAACTTGACAGGTGGTTTCAAACCTTGCTACACTGGATCTAATGCCACCAGTACACTGATTTGGTTAATCTTTCATTTAACCAAATTTGGATTTCAACTGAAATTTTACTTTTTACAACCAAGCATGTTAAAAAAAATTATCCTTAGAAGTTTTATTTGAAGTAGCAGTTCTATTATAAAGTACCAATATAGGCTTACTTTTTATTTTCCTATTACAAATTGAAATCGTTAGGGGGCAGGGTTATTCATGGTATAGTACCAAACTGATTAATTATAGCTTCCTTTGGAATGCTTGTTTGTCTTGTGGCATTTCTAGGGGTTAGTTTCCTAAGTAGCTGAGAAATACTAAAGAACTGCTTAAGTGATTACTCTCACCACTACCACTACTAATATCAGCACTTACAATATTTATTCAGAGAAATAAATGTGAACAACGTTCTTGTGTCAAATCCCTTCCCTACCTAGAAGCATATTAATCTCTAAGAAGCCATGAGGAATTATCTTTCGTTACTCCTTAAACAAGAAACAAAATCAAGAATTACGTTATTTACGAGGATATTTTGGAATTCTCATAATGAACAAACCTGTCTAACCATATGTGTAACTTATTTATCTTTGGAACCAGTAAACTGTACTCACACATGAACTCAATTTAAACCAGCTTATTGTTAAACTGACTATGGTAGTTGACAAACTTAAGCTGAAATATTTTAAAAAATCATGAAACTGATAATGTCTCAGGATAGACTGATCAAATAAGTTACTGTATTTTTAAAAGATTCATACAAAGAGGATATTCTTCCATCTCACTATGAAATAGAAAAACTATAACAACAGAATAAATGCTAATGGTAGGTTTAAAATCTGGAATCTGGTGAATGCTTTTTGTATCTATCTGTCAGACAGCAGAGCATTTTCAAAAAGGACTATTCTCATTTCCATC
The DNA here is from genome assembly GCF_964374135.1 of Grampus griseus. Classification (NCBI taxonomy): domain Eukaryota; kingdom Metazoa; phylum Chordata; class Mammalia; order Artiodactyla; family Delphinidae; genus Grampus; species Grampus griseus. The sequence goes on along the minus strand of NC_139009.1, from coordinate 52,369,536 downwards.
CAGAGGGACAAAACAAACATAGTAAAAGTAACAAAGATAAAAGAAAACAGAAGTGATAAGCAACACGTAAACTTCATTGCTTGTACTGATTGGTTCAGTTAAAAATAGTAACAAAGTTTATAGTCAGATTTCTTTAGTGTGAGTATACAGTATACTCAAATATTCTGTATCTTATAAATTATACCAAATATTTCATCAGGATATACCACTTAGCTCTTCTATGTATTAAGACGTGCCAGGTTTTAGTAAAACAACTTTAAAACGAGAACTTAAAAATGAGAAGTTTTTACAGCTCTAAAATGTAGTTTGTAACTCTGACTACATTTGCAAGGATTTTAAAATCCATAATAGACAATTTTAAGAGTAAAAACAAAGAAAATATTTACACAAACTGGAGATAATAATAATAAAAAAAAGTAGCACCATTAAAGAGAGCAATGCTTCCAGACAAAAATTCAAGTTAAAACTTGTTCTTCCTGCTTCTGTCCCGCAGCTGTCCATCAAAAGCAGCTTTCTCCCTGCGGTCTATCAAATATTTCCCTCACAAATCAATTTTACACATGATCAGCCCATACCCCTACTGAGCTGAACCTCCCCGTTAATTAAGTGAAGAAATTACCATATATATTATATTAATGCAAACATCATTCAGCTAGTAATTCACGGCTGATCTGGATAATGGAAAGGTTGAACACCCATTAACCCAAGCCAACAAAATGGGTTGGCTGAGAAATTCTAGCAGGTCTCATGTGACTTTTCCCTCTAACTGCAGCTCTGCGGTATCTGCTATTGTAATAATTAAAATCCTCCCAGTAGATCAATACTGGAATCTCTTTATGGGAAGTGCCCTGATGGAAATGTCTCAAGGAAGCTGGGGCTGTGGAACTCTGAAAAATTCATTTTTTTTATCTGACAATTATCACCACACTGCAGACTAATTCAACAGTGCACCCCTCTCACTCTGCTTTGAATGCACTGGAGATTGACATCTTAAAAAACCTAACATCTCATTTTAACAAATAAAGGCACTATTTCCACATACAGTTTGGAATTATCAGCAATCATGAAACCACACAAAAAATTAATATACATTAAGCACTTCATCTTCTGATGGCTTCCTCTGAGTTTCAGTTATTGCTGCCTTCTCCTCATTTCCTTTCTTTGTATCTTCCTGTATTGATCTCTGCCTTTTCATCTCTTAAAAAAAGGGAAAGACATGTAAAATTATTATAAAGCTTGATATTTGTGTATTGAAATGTGGATTTACATTATCAGCTTCTATATATATATATATATATATATATATATATATATACACATATATAAATATTGTTAAATCATAAGATGGGAAAACATGTAAAAAAGTGTTCCTACCTGGTCTATTCTCAACATATTGACTGAAAGACTGAAGTTGAGTTTTTCTTACTGTAGAATCCTTGCTAAACACAACAGGATTTCTAAATCGTTCTGTTGCTTTTTGTAATCGCTCAGTCCGGAGATCTTCTGTGCCATTCTAAAAGTGAAACAAATGTGGTAAGAGAGTCCTGATCTTATAAATGTGAAATTACACATTAGTAAAACAAGTTTTACTGATTTAAGATAATGCCAACTTAGAAACGTTTTGAAAGAAAAAAGGACTATAAAGAGATGTTCTAAATAGCTCAACGGCAAGGTCTGTTGCCTGTAACTGAAACCTTTGGGAGACATGGTTTAAATGGAGGATCATTCTTGATAACTGTGATTCATTAGATACTGCGAACTCCCATGTCTTCTTCTGATATGTATCATTTAAAAGCCACATTGCCTCTGTCTACCACCGACCCACCACCCCAGCCCCACTATTCTGCCCCATCTGTTTGTACAGTCCCACAGACTTGTATGACAAGAAGAACTAGTTTCTAATTTTATGCCCATTGAGATAAACCACTAATGCTGGATGAAGGCTAAAAGGTAGGATTATAACACTACCCCACTGAACTGCATTTCATCAGCTATAACTTTCCAAAGCCAGATTTGTAAGTAAGCCCTTTACAGCTAAGGAAACTACAATTATCTTTTCCAGAGCTTCCTATGTTAATACTGGTAACAAATTCAAATGGTTCTATCAACAAGAAATATCCCAGAAGACTGAACCACTGCAGTGTGTGGAAGCCGCAGATACCGTGGTGCTGTGTACCAAACAAATATTTCATTTTATACCTAATCTTTATTATTTTTATTAAGTGTTTTGAAAGTAAATAGGGAAAGGCTAAGATGCATGACTAATAGCTAAGCCTGCTGAATGCTGAAACTGGTTATCAAAAGCTACCAAGACTTTGCCCTTCCTCTGCATTGAGACAATCAGTAATGAGGGAGTCCTCCAATGGCCTATTCTCTAGCCTCAAGGAGGCCTGGGATACAGAATCCTCAAGGGAAGGTAACAGTTTATCCTTTTCCACAAACACAGAATGCCTCATTTATAAACGTGTAAACTGCATTTTATTAAAAAAATAAAACCCTAAATCAATGCTGAAAGCTTCAAGAGAACAGATGGACTCTATATGTTCTTTATAAGCACCATTTAAAAAATCTGAACTAAAAAGATCCATACAAAGACAAGCTGTTTAAAGCACACATTTTGTTGGAATAAGTTTGAAAATAACTACCTTTAAGAGCTTTCTGGAAAGCAAAAACAACTGCATCTATTTAGATAATTAAACCTTGAGAACGAAAATACCTCTGTCTTATTTTTTAAAGTTATATATTTATTATTAGTATCATGCTATTAATATGCTAGCTATGTAGCCAGGATAGAAACAATTATGGCTTTTATTTATTTGTTTGTTTGTTTAAGAAAAGTGTGTATTCTACTGTTATCATAATAACTGCCCAATAGTCTAAAACTCAAGTCTTTACCAAAATAAACAAACACAGCTAAATTTTTTGAGGCCTGGCAACATGCTAAAATATCAGTGCGATTAGCCAGCAAATCCCATCTTAAGAAACCTTTTTATGACTAGGGACTTCTGCCACTTTACAAATGTATTCCTCTAAACCCACTAATTCAGTTAGCCTTTTCAATCCATTGTATTATTCTTAGTCCAGCTTCATTCTGCATTAAATCCAGTGCAGAAAGCTAAATTGAACGCAAAAAATCAGACCTGATCCAGGCTTCCTTTTGTTCAAAGACAGTGACCAAAAGTCCTCTGGTGCTGCCACACACTTTCATCACCAATTTATAGAAACCGACAGTATAAGGGAAAAGCAATGAAAGTCATTGTCTTGGGACTTCAAAGCATCTCTGTGTCAGGGGAAGGAAATCCTTTCAGTCAGCAGGGCAGTCCCCATAGTCCGCAGGTGGGTGAAAAAGTTATACAAGACTAGAATGCCCTAAAGCTAGAGAAATATTAACGATACAGTGCAAGGAAAAGGGGGGATGGCTTGAGTGGGGATAATATAAATACTACAAATCATCATCATTATCATCATCATCTTATAATGTTGCATTTTGGCTAAAATCTTACACAAGGTAAGATTTATATTGGCACAAAGCACATGCAAGTATCTTAAAAATTTATATTCAATCACATACCATCTTCAGGAATTAATTTATCTTAACAGGTCAAAGGCTGAAGATGATAGAATATGCTAGAATTCTCTTAGCAATATTCTCGTTTAGCAAAATACAAATGCATACAGAAGTCAAGAATAGTTTTTACTTTTACTGACATATCAACTTAAAGTAGTAGTTTATCTGAAAAACAGTACCTGAATACTGATTACCATACTGGTATTTAATTTATTGGCTATTTAATAAAAATTTGTATATCTTAATCTTAATGTGAAGAATTTGGTAAGAAACTGACTTTAGGATTATGAAGTGCCAGTGGAAATTAGAATACACAGATACTAAGTCAAATATTTTAAACAAGTAAGATTTACCTTAATGTCTTGCTCTGAACTTTCAGTTATAGCTTTGTGAGCAGCGCTGGAAGGTGAATTTGCCACCTGTGGCTGAGTGTCTAGGAGTTTCTTCAGCTTCAAGTCCACCAACTTAGTGTTTTGTTCTGTTAAATATGCAAATACTATGAATAACTGTATGAGATGCGTTTAGATGTGTAGGCTATCAATTTAAAGGACTTCATAAAAATATTACTATATTAAAAAAAGAGAACTCTTTATATATATATGTATTTATGTATACATAAACTATACTGCATACCATATAACTATAATATAACTAAGTAGTCTTTAGGGATATTGACTATATTCCCTTTTTAAAAATTGAGACATAATTGATATGTAACCTTGTGTAAGTTGAAGATGTACAATGTGTTGATTTGATACATTTATATATTGCAATATGATTACCACCATAGCATTAGTTAACACTTCTATCATGTCACAAAATTATCATTTCTTTTTTGTGGTGGGAATAAATAAAATCTAGTCTCTTAGCATATATTCCGGGGTGTGTGTGTATGTGTGTGTGTGTGTGTGTGTGTGTATGATATACATGCATGTATATGTACTTTTCCCCAAAATCAGTTCCCTTAAAGAATATAGTCAACACGCCTAAAGACTATTTAGTTATTCTATAGTTAATAGCAGCTATGCTTACCTGAAAACTTAAGCCCATATTTGATGTACATATTTATATTAGCAACTGTATAGGTTGTACATAATAAAACAAGGTATTACAAAGTAGGTATTTAAAAGAGGTAACACATTTGATTAAAAATTATATTACTTTATTGTTTCAATTCTTCTAGTATATTAAATTTAGACATATAATGCCATATTAAGTTCTTAAGATGATCTTAGACAGTCATGTACACACTGTTAGAATCCAGTGTTCCAATGTTTATGGGTATACATATATACCCAGCATTGAAACAGGGTATATGTTTACAAATACCTTCTAATTAGAGGGCAGAAGTACAATAAAGATTATCACATTTTGGAATGTGTGAAATATGGATAGAAATTTAAAATAAATACAAAATAGCTATAACTTTAAAAATAAACAATTTCAAATTATTTTTAGCAAGTAAATTAATCTGTATTTAATAAAATAGCTCAGAAGAGAATGGAAACAAATAATTCTATTTAAACATTCACTCAAAGCAACTCTTTAATAAAATGATTATAAAAGACATGCCAACCATTTGATGAATGGTATTTTTCATAAAGATTAATAAGTTTTCTAATTATAAGACTCTTAATAAATGCTATTATCATTACTTTCATGCAAATTGGTCAGTTTATATTGCCAGGCTTCTCTTTTAAACAATATCTGATGAACTATGGTCAAATCAAGATAAAGATTAAACAACTTATTATTAAAAAATTATGACTTTTATATACATATTAAAAAAAGAATTTTGAGGAAAATAAAGCCAGGATAAAAAACCATAATGTATGCTACATGCTTCCAGATTCCAGTTTGCATTCCTATTTCTTACTGCCATGAAATAAACCATAGTCTGAATTGGAAAGTCTGTCCTATGCACTCGCCAACACTTATTGGCATGCTGGAGAGCTGTAAACAATATATTACTTAACTCCAAAAACAGGAGGACTGAGATGGGTTTTCTTTTTAGGTATACAAAAAGTAGGAAGAGTGTTTTTAAGAAGGACAAGAATCAAGCCTAATGTTAGGCCTAATATTAACCAACCTTTAAATACATTAAAATACCCCACAAAGTTGCTATAACTAAAACTAGAAAATTCTCTTTACCTTACCCAAGAAAGGGCTAATTTCTCCTGTCTTCTTAATCTACTGTTAAATCAGGAAATATGTACCACTTATTGTCACTGATTTTATACTTCCATGAATCAAATGTTAAGGCTTTAATTCTGTACTTCTGGATGCCCTCCGTGGTAAAGAGATGATACTGGTTTCTACTAAAGACTTTGATGGTGTTTGTGGTGAGAGGGTGGGTAAGCAAAAACAAAAATTTTTTTCAAAAAGAAAAATCAAACTTATCCAAGTTCTAAAGTATTTTAAATAGAAATAAGTAAAACGCAGTTTTAATTTGGGGTTAATTTTTTTTTAAGTTTCCTTAAATATCAGCATTCTCCTGGACTTGTACAATTATAAATATACTGACCTGTATCTAGTAAAAGTATTATTTAATACTAGACCATGAAGGAGCTACTGACAAAAGACACAGATTTTTTTGGGTGCTCTCTATAGTTAGGAAGACCATGTTTGATTGTTTCTTGGAGAAGTAACAGCATGATTTCAAATAGCGAAGAAACAAAGCAAGTTAGCATTGCAAGGACATGCCAGGGTTGGGAAGAATACCTGCTCTCCCTCCCTGTAGCTTTTTACAGGAAAAGATAAATATTAGGGATTTCACTTTCTTACCTTTAAGTTTAAAAAGATTGCTAAAGACTTTTTATTGCTATAAGAATTCAATTCAATAAGTATTTATGAAACCTCTCACATATACAAAGCTACCTGCTGCTGACTTATAAAGGTAGTGCATATGGAACACTCATCTACTTAACCATCAGCAAGTATCTTTATATTTTATACAATAACTCAGAAGTTCAATTGCAAATGTGATTATCGGTATAATATTTATTGATATACAATATGAGATGAATTTAATAGTAATCTATATAAGCAGTTTTCAGAGTTTTATTGTGATTAGTTATTATGTATAAAATAATTTATTAGTAGTAATATTTAAGGTAAGCACAAAATTTATAAAATAATATTACCACTAAGACTATCAATTCCAAACCAAATCAGAAAATCTGATCCATGGTTTAGTTTTACATTTGAAGCATTCCATAGGTACTACATCTATACCTTACAACATCACGACAAAATATTTAGGCTGAGAAGGGAACCAATCATAAAATGCCTACAAATTGTCCCATATAACATAAAATATAAAAGTGAATCTCAGTAATAAGAGAAAAACTAAAATTTGCTATTTCAATTTTATTGCTAATTTTAACATTAAGCCTAAAACAAAATAATAACATAAAATTGATGGAAAGTGGATTTAGCTAAATTTGTGAGGGCGTAAGATGTAATAAAACTACTAAAAGAACTTATTATCATTATTAATGAGATAATAATAAAAACATAACAGTTTTAATAGTTAATAAACAGTTACAATAAAAATGTAAGAGTTTGCCATGCAGCAGGACACAAAGTATTTATAATCTGAAATTACCGGGAGTATCAAGGTCATTTTCTAAGTTAGTAAGTTCATCTCCACCTCCTACAACAAAGCCTTCGGAAATCTCCTCATTAGTATCTATCTCAACTTTATCATTTTCATCTGTAGGAAAATGTAGCAATAATGTTAGTATATTATTTCTATTTTATATCATTTGTTAGAAACACTAAGGAAAAACATTAGTATTGTAATGACAGTTCATATTCAGGTCTGACACAGATGAGCAAGTTAAGAAATCAGTTTTAAGCTACTTTTTCACTACTGGATTAACATTTATATTTTACATTCATATGTCAAAGATGAATTGTCACACCAAAGCAGATGCAAAAATGTTGACAATTTGTCACATGCTGTCTCTGAATCACTGAGGTCCTTGAATCCCTATGTTTAAAAATGTAATCTACTGGTAATCTCTAATAACAGTATACAAAAATAAAGTTGGGGGACTTCCCTGGTGGCACAGTGGCTAAGAATCCGCCTACCAATGCAGAGGACACGGGTTCAAGCTCTGGTCCGGGAAGATCCCACATGCCGTGGAGCAACTAACCCCGTGCGCCACAACTACTGAGCCTGCACTCTAGAGCCCAAAAGCCACAACACTACTGAGCCTGCGTGCCACAACTACTGAAGTCCGCACGCCTAGAGCCCATGCTCAGCAACAAGAGAAGCCACCACAATGAGAAGCCCGCCCACCGCAACAAAGAGTAGCCCCCGCTCGCTGCAACTGGAGAAAGCACGCACACAGCAATGAAGACCCAACACAGCCAAAAACAAACAAACAAACAAATAAAAATATTAAAAAAAAAAAGTTGGTTTGGTAACAAAGTCATCAAATAACGTTTCTAAATTTCACATTTTTATCATTTATTAGATATAAATGTATAAGGAAACAACTCATTCTTTATAAACTTGTAGCTATATTTAAATCATTTGCATGAAGACTTGAATGCTTTTGTGCTATTAGTGAAATATTATCAAAAGCATTATGGATGAATTAAGAGACAAGATTGAGACGAGAATAGACAGTACCTTTATGCAAAAGAAAGTTCAGAAACAATTAAGACAGTACATCTTGGAAGACATAAAGCTGGTAGAAAGACCTGTTATTCAAAATTAAATACATGGGAATAAGGTAATCACACTATTTTTTTATACACTTAGTAAAACATCTTAGGTCATAATTAATTAATGGTATCATTTTAAAAAAGATTTCTATTACATATTTTTCCGTTTTAAACCCTAGTGATAAAATTGGTTAAGTAATTTTGAATATTACACGTTTAAAAAGTCATAGCAATAATTTGACTTGTATATTAGAAGTTAAGCTTTAAATTCTGCTATTGACAGGCAATGTACCTTTTGGAGAAATATCTGTCTAGCCCTGGGAGTTGAAGAATATCCCTACTACTCAACAGTTTATTTTTCATAGGGCAACTTTTATTAATAATGAGGTGTTCCAAAGGTTATTACAATTGAGAAATACTAAATTCTATAGCTTTGGCTTAAACCTTCAATATCTGTCCTTTTCCCTGTAGAGCTTTGTGTTTGATTTTAGGCTTCCCAAGTAAATATTTACTATGAGCATTAATATTAATAATAGTTTACATTTATTGAAGACTTCCTATGTACTATGTAAGCCGTTTAGAACAATACAACACAGAGAAAAAGAATGAGAAATGCCCCCAGGGGAAAAGCACTGCTAAATGCTTTCAAATCGCTAAGGTATTATACTTGGCTATATTATTTAAGTACAATAAGTTGACAGAGCTTTTCTAATCAACTGTGCTTAGTACAACTACTTGACTAATTTCATAAAAGTCAGCACCTTCATCTTCATTATCCTCAAAAATTCTTCTCTAAATAATTTTGTAGTAAAGGGAAATGAATTAACAGATATTTCCTGAGTGCCAAGTAAGTGTTCAGAACACTTCCTCTTATCAGAGATAGTTTACTACCAATAGTTCTTAGAGTACAGTACTTTGTTGCTGCAACCAGCCTTTATTGGTTACTACTGACCAGAATTAATATAGAGTGAAAACAAAAAGTTAAACATTCATTCATTTATTTATTCAAGAAACTTCTACTATATGCCAGATCTGCAATTTACAAAACACTGCTAGATGTTGAAGAGATACCAAGTTGTATAAGACATTTATTCCACCTTAAAGTTATACATTCAAATGACTAAAATACCATGTACGACAGTTAAGTGTTATGGGGTAAAAATAAGGTATAGAGCAAATTCAGGGAGGAAAGATTATTCTTTGCCAGTAGCACCAGGAATTATTTTTTGGAAGCAGTAACCTTTAAATTGGGTCTTCAGAAATGTACAGGATTTCAAAAAGTACAATTGAGGGAAGGGCACTACAGGCATGAGAGCAGGAAAGGGTAGGTTATGTTCAAAGAATGGTATAGCTCTATTTTGCTCAAGCATACTTAAAGGGAAATAACGGGAGGTAAGACTTGAAAGGTAAAACTGCAGAGAGCATTGAAGGGTAGGATAGGAAGTTTAGATTTTACTTGGTAGGAACGGAGAGATATTTGTGTTCAAACATGATCAGCAATGTGCTGTTTAACAGACAGCAGTCTATATAAGCAGTTTCTTACCACAGTGTTTCATGGTAATCAGTTGTGAAATATGTATAAAATAATTACTAGTAATATAAGCGCTGAAGCTTATCGGGTTTTTTTTTATATAAATTAGAGTAGCTCCAGTATTAGTCCTAAAATATCACTCTTGCTTACATTCTGATATGCCTTCATATGTGAAAGAAAAAGTGGTCCAGGGATTGCACATGGGAGTGCAATCCCTGGAGCCACGTGACAGCATCCTTCATGCGAGATTGCTGAGTAAGATGTTGGACTCTAGCACACAAAGGCTGGAGGCAGGAAATCCAAGTTGGAGACTGTTATAACCTCCAGGTAAGTAGTATGGAGAGCTTTAACCTATCATAAAAGAACTGGAAGTGGGTATGACTTGAAAACAAACTGGATATTGGGTGGTTGGGGGAAGGATACTGAGGAGAGGAAGAGTGAGGCAGATGACTCTCCAGACAGTGACTAGAAGGACAGCACTGCTATGAAAAGAAGCTAAGTCTGGAACTGTGGTTGGATCTTGGTACTTCAGGTCCTGGGGTTATGCAGTGGGATATTCATTACCCCTTTACACAGTGCCAGGCTCCTGTGTGGTGTTAAACAGGTGCCATTCATTTTATTTCCCGGCTAAATGAAATCTCTATCTATACTACCACTCACCAGTAATGCTGAGTGGGTTAACTCAATGTTTATATATGTATTGTTAACCTTAGATAAAAGGATTACTATTTGGGAAGGGGAAAAGTAAAAATTGCTCTCCCATACAGCTCAGGTTTTCTTAAGAATAGGTTTCCACTTTCTTTCCATTCACTGACTTCAGGTTTACAATGAACAGGAATTCTTTTCGATAGTTAAAATGTTACACATTTCTTAACACCTGTCGAAATACTCTAAATGCATTTTAGCAGAATTAAAGTGCATGTTTGTCTTTGTGTGTGTGTTTAAAATATTATACGTTATTTATACGATATATATAAGATTATATATATCTTTATGGCTAACCACTGAAAATCCAGTAGGTAAGCGTGGCAGAAAGTAAACTAGAGATCCAATACACAATGGAAGGTGGTTTGCAAGTATGGCATGTATAATGTGTATTAGGAAAAGGTAAAAAGAGATTGTATATACACTGGAACGAGACAATGCATTCTAGCTGACACTGCATAGCACTATAAGCAAAATGGGGATCCCAATGGTATGATTAATAGCACAGCAATAAGGCCAGTCTTACAACACTTATCATTTATAAATAAATTGAATGAAAAATCAGAATATCTGGTGACAGTAAAAAAAGAATATCTGCACTTTTAAAAAAAGAAATTGAGGCTACCATTAAAAACATATTCACAGGGACTTCCCTGATGGTGCAATGGTTAAGAATCCGGCTGCCAATGCAGAGGACATGGGTTCAAGCCCTGGTCTGGGAAGATACCATATGTGTGGAGCAACTAAGTCCGTGCGCCACAACTACTGAGCCTGCGAGCCACAACTACTGAAGCCTGCGCACCTAGAGCCTGTGCTTCGCAACAAGAGAAGCCATCGCAATGAGAAGCACGTGCACTGCAACAAAGAGTAATAGAAAAAGCCTGCGTGCAGCAATGAAGACCCAACGCAGCCAAAAATAAATAAATAAAAAAAAATATTCACACAAAATGGTGGTTTAGAGAATACAGAGATGGTACCTAAGTGTACATGAAACTGTTTCTTCCCAGGAAAAAAAAAATATTCAGAATAAAATTTCTCATTTGTATCATGATTTTAAAATTCTCATTGAAGGTTCCCTATAAAATTCATAACTTTTAAAGTTATTCTATAGAAATCAAACAAATGATAGAAAACAATACAAATATATTATTAATAGAAGCTGAAAGTAAAAATTACTGAAGGCCTGTAAGATTTTATTTTGGGTCAACAAATTTAGATAAATCTATCTGCCATAACTGAAATAAGGATAATGCAGGCACACAAACATTCTCATGGATAAAATTTTTAAATTTTAATTTATTCATTTGAAATGCAAAAACAAAGTACACTATTCCATCTAAATCAAAGAGAGGCAAAAATGTCAGTTTAAAAGTTCAATGACCCTCACCTAACCCAAACCAAAGTGATAAGCTACAGAATAAAAAAATACATATATGACATATATACATATATATATAAGTACACATAAAATATATAAAATCTATATCATATACATCCCATGTAATATATAATAAATATATGATATATTATAATATCATCTTCAAATTAGATAAACACCTTCCTTGCAAGTGCCCATGGGCCATTAATAAAAATGTAACATTTATTTGGCCAAAATAAAAACTTATTAATTCTCAAAGCAGAAATTCAGGGCATATTCTCTGACCACAATACCATACAACTAAAAATGAAAATACCACAATTCATCCACAAACAACTGTACCTTGCCAAGTAAGATCAATACAATAAATGAACCCACAACTTTGTTACCTAAAATGAGGATTTTAAAAGGAGGCTGTTATAGGTCTATAACTAAACAACGAAGCAGAAATTGAAAAAACACATGTAGTATACCACAATATCACCTGACGCTCCTCTAAGTCCTAAAATTATGTCAAGAGGAGGACAAGTAAAAGCCAGGCTGTAGCTCCTTGGACTGATTCTGTTATTTCACAAGAATTAGGCTACTTCTGGTTGAAATAGGATGCAAGTGGGATGCTTGAATACCTGGCTTTACATGACCTAAAACATCTTGCATATATTTTCTGCGGACACCTGAGGCTTATGACACCTCACCTCTAACTTACTACTAAGTTTTCCTTTCCTCACTGAGGATGGAAAAAAAACAGGCTTTTCAAGTAGGTTCAGGCAGTGAATTTGAGTATCATGTTCAACGCGTCCCCTAGGTTGTGCTTTCACCTGATTATTTCAGCTCTTGACTACCCCCTCTTCTTTGTCACTTTGGACCACTGCTTCCAAAAATTTTCCCACCCTAGTCTGTCTTCTAGGCTGGTCCCTATTCATTTTTCTCTCCTCCTTTCACACTATTCCTTATTCAGACCTGATAATTCCCATTAGACATTGGAAGAATGGACACTAATTTGTTAACTGTTTCCCCCTGACTTATCAACCTCATAGGGTTATTTTCATTTAGGAATTAGACTCTTGTGAAATCAAGTGAATTTCTAATTTGCTATGTAAGGGTCAGCAAACTATAGCATGGGGGCAAAAACCAGCCCACCACCATTTTGGGGTAAATAACAGGCATGCTCATTAATTGACATATTGTTCAAGCCTGCTTTCAGACTACAAGAGCAGAGTCGAGTAGTTAAGACAGAGAACACATGGTCTGCGAAGGCTATAAAAATTTACTCTGGCCCTTTCCAGGAAGTTTGCCGAATCCCAGCCTAGCACAGCGACTGGCACTGCTAAACAGATAAATGTGTATGTATGAATGGTTGAATTCTAGGCAGGAATTTTACCCTCTCCCTTGACCTAAAGGTCTCTTCCCCGCCTCCGGCCTTGATAGCTTCAGCTTAGGCCTTGATGCCAGAGCAGACCTAGTCAGAACCATACACCTTTATGAAGACAGGCCAATATCCACCACTGAGGTCAAGGAATAGGCCTGCACTGCTTGTAGCTCAACCTTAGGTCTGATTAAGAGCCTATCATCTGATATGTGGCCGTTTCCAACATCCAAGGTATGGTGTGTCCTATGAGAGAAATGGACCCTGGGCACTTTGGTCTCCTTAGGGAACAGTCTAGACTCTTCAGCAGGTTCTCATAAGTCATCTGTTGAACCCTGTCCCGCCTTCATTTCACCTGGCTTTTCCTTTTCTAGTCTGTACTTCTTTGCTAGCTTCAGAGATCCAATCCTCACTTGTTCTTTTTCACTCTGTTGACTGCTGAATGATGCCAAAATCAGGTCTTCAGTTTCCCCAGTTACCAAGTTGGGAAGATACCCATTTTTGGGGTTATAACACTGACTAAGTCTCTCTACCTAGTCTAGTCCTGGCTTAGGCTCAACTGGGGTTGGATTATAGAGATAAGACCAATTACATAGCCAACTCATCCCACACCATTAATCAGAAATTTTTAATTCTTAGCCTTCCCAGAGTTCACAACTCATTTAGCGTTGTTATCTGCTCACTGCTGGAAAATAAAATTGAGACAGTGGATGCCTCTCTATCTTATTATTACTGCTCTTCCATGGGTTTATGATATCACAGGGAGGTAGTATTAGTAGCTTTAGGGCAATCTATCTGGAGGGTCAAGAATATGAGACTTTTTCTATCTTTCTGAGATACAAGGAGGCAAAGATTTTTAAGATTTACTTAGAATATCTGGAATTTTTATGATATCAAAGAAACATCTTGTTACTAATCATAAATGAAAGCAAATTATAATAGCATTATATAATGTAGCTGTGAGTAGTTACTGCTGTTACTATAAAACTTTAGTAGTGAGTATAGAAACTGTAATAAAAATTCTGAATGCCAGGAGTTGAAAAGGTAAGATGAAGGATTTAACTAAGAAATAAACATTCTGAGAATACCAGATGGACAGATATACAGCTACTTGGGAAAGCAGCTTTCAAATGTATGGGATGGAAGGTTATATGCTATAGGCATTGGTTGGAATGCTCTACAACAGTAAGATTTTAATATAAGGAATCAATTAGAAATAACAGCAGTAAGTTTCAGTTTACTTTGAAGAAACTTATCATTGACCTAGAAATGGTTTCCTTTGTTTCAGTTCTCTAAGGTCTTATTCGAGTCCTCACTTGCCTACTCTCCAGAGTGATCTTTTAGCATTTAAGATTAATTCAGGACAAGTACCTGGCATGTTCTGATAGATAAATAGGTCACATACCTTTGAAATAGAAAACCCTACAGGCCTCCTGAATTGTAAAAAGTTTCAAGTTAAAGATGCCCAAATTGAGCACTGAGAGGCAAAACTAAAATTCCCTTTAATTATATGTACAGTCCTTATCCTAAAATAAAGCTTAGAATAATTTCTACAGATATTGAAAAAGACCCTCTTTGAATCAGGAGACTAAGAAGAAATGCATATGGGACTTGTTCAAAATGCTTACATGTCAGGCTATAATGCTGGAACACTGTTAAAGCTACTTTCCAAAGATCTGGTTCAAAGTGAAAATCTCTCATGCCAAAGCTCTCCACTAACAAGTCTTGTGATCTACATGTTGAGGACTTGATTGCATTTTACTCACTCCTAATACAATTAATGAGGCATCATGGGGAATTACAAACCAAGGCCCGTCTGAGTTTTCTCCTAAATCATACTCTTAGTGTTACTTGAGTACTAATCATACTTAATCATAATCAAAGTACTTCTTGAGTTGATTTGGAAATTGGCAATAGTCATCTTCTGATTTACTATGCTTTAAGTTTTTTGTAACATACTGATAGGCTAGAAATTTTATGTATTTGATGCACAACACTTTGAAGTAAGAATAAAAAGTCCCAAAACATCCATTGCGGATTTCTGGGTTGTGTGTAGAATATGATACAAGATTCTTTAACTCACCTCCAGATGCCTTTGACCTTTCTTTCAACTTTTCTGCAGCCATTTCACCATAGCTGGGAAGTTCTGACATCTTCACTCCCGATCGAGCTTCTGCTATTAGCTGACGAGCTCTCTCTCTCAGCTGCCGATGTCGCTCTTCATCTTGCTGCTAAGATATATTGAACAGTTGCCAACTCAGTAATTGACAGAAATGCAATTTCATTTTCAATCTGATCATCATGATAGTAACTGGTTTACAGCATGGTGCTTGGCCCACATTATAAATAGGATGCTCTATATCAGTTGGATGTCATACCATTTTTAAAAGACATCCAAGAATCAGATTTTTAAAAAACATTTACAAATTATTGTATTATGTCTGTTAAAGATTCAAACTAGCCTTTAAAGAATGTTTGGCAATATAATTACTGAGAAAAGAGCAGGATCTACTATTAATAAAATAATCAGGCTTATAGGAAAAAAGTAACAATACTGAAAACAGAATTTCAATTAATACCTTATTTTTTTAAGATTAGAATTTAACTTGCAATTTTCTAGTAAAGGCATAGAGCACTGGCTAAAAGAAATCTTTGATAGCAGAATATGCTGCTACATCATGTTGATCAAATATAGGAAGTGGTATTTTTAGGGGGCTACAGCAGGAATGGGGATAGTACACATTAGTTCCACAGTTATTGTTGTTGATAGTTTTAAAATCAGAATTGGGTAACTGATGTATTTCTGTCCTCATTTCTACTATGCCTTCCCCCCAGACAAACATTGAGAAGAAAAAGTAAAATCTAGTGTGGTTTTTGATATTTAAAATAACTAAAAATGACAGAGAATTAAATAACTAAAATAGGTTTTGCCTCCTAAAAAAGGGCTATTATGAATTGCAAATAATCAATGTGAAATTGCTTCGTAAACTGGAAAGTATATGATATAAGGCATTATTATGACAAAACAAAGCCTGAAATAATATGGCCCCAACATATCTGTGCAGTTATCTTCCCTTAACCTCTCCCAATCTCTATAAAACCTCACATCTATTTATACAAAATTGTTTGTATCATGTAGTTTCATGCATCCATGGATTTGAATATATCATTTTGTCTTCCTGAAATGTTCTTCTATCATCTATTTAACTCCTACTCATTCTTCAAGATTCAGTTTAAATCCACTAAACTTCCCCTGACTACTCTTCCCTCCTCCCCACTGGTGGAATGAAGTTCTCCTTCTATGTTACTATAGTACCGTGTGCGCGCGTGAGATTACTTTTTAAAATAATACCTGTCAAGTTATAACTCTGTACAAACATCTCCTTCTCAGTAGAACTGAGCTACTTGAATGCAGGAGCTAGATGTGATTTATCTTTGTATCTTTGGTCCTTAGTACATACCTTGGTACTTGGTACTAGATATGAAAACTTAACGATTTATACTTTCAAAGCTTATATTATAGAGGGAAAGATAAAACAGCCACAATAAGGAGGTGTAATAAAAACAGATGAAGAGTTCAGAAGAAAGAGGTTTGTTTTTGTGTCTTTTTTTTTCTTTTTTTTTTTTTTTGTCAAGGGGAATGATCAACCTGAGTTGTATCTGAGAAAGATTAAAGATTAATCTGACAACAGTGTATACGATAGGCTGGCCTAGGGGGACTGGAAAGAGACTACTTAGGAGGCTCTTATAAACAGTACAAGGAAGCTATAATGAGATTCAGAACTGGGATGGTGGCAATGGGAATGGAAGGAGACAGGTGTAAGAAATACATCAGAGCTAGAATTGGTACCTGTACCAATTCTTAGTAACTGATTAGATGTAGAGGGAAGAAAAAAGCTGAGTCAGAAGAGACAGGGGTAAGACACTAGCTTGGTAGAGTTCAAGGCTAGGCAATTCTTTCACAAATTTTGAGATGGCTAGAATAGAGAGCTGTCAAAATTAATGCGGGTAGATTAACAGAGGTATTGAATGGACCCAGAGACAAGCTTGAAGCTCCCAGTGGACAAACTGAAGCAATTTCAGTATCAAAACAAACAAGCAAACAATGACTGCAATGAATTGAATCAACGAAATCACACACTGAATCAATGAAAACTCATCAATTCATTATGATATTCAGAAAGTTCTTAGAAGGATATATAAACTCATTTGAGGTAGCTTTTTTTTTTTTTTTTTTTTTGCGGTACGCAGGCCTCTCACTGCTGTGGCCTCTCCCGTTACGGAGCACAGGCTCCGGACGCGCAGGCTCAGCGGCCATGGCTCAGGGGCCCAGCCGCTCCGCAGCATGTGGGATCTTCCCGGACTGGGGCACGAACCCGTGTCCCCTGCATCTACAGGCGGACTCTCAACCACTGCGCCACCAGGGAAGCCCTGAGGTAGCTTTTAAAAGAACTCCTAAAAATTACTAATTAGAGGAAAAAAATCAAACACTTAACCTGTCTTTCCAGTGGGAACTGAAGTTTAGGGTAACTAAATAGCCCCAGTCAATTACAGAAAGCTCAACTTTATAAAATAATACCAGCTATAATAATAATATTATGTATTTTCCAAAGATGGCCATGATAGTATTTCTCATCCCACATGCTTTCTGCAACATGACCTTGCCATTCCCTCGTCAAAAGGTAAAGCTTAATTCCCCTCCCCTTGAGTGTGGGCCAGCTTTAGTGACTTGTACATAATCAACAGAATGTAGAAGTGCTGCAGGTGATTTTCAAGGCTAGGTCAGAAAAGGCTACACCCCTTTTGTCCAGTTCTCTTGAAATTCTTGCATTTTGTACTTTCTGGGAACCTAGCTGTCATGCTGTGAGAATCCCAAGCTACACATAGGTGCACCAGTCCACATTCCCAGCCAAGTTCAGCCTTAAGTCTTCCTGGCTCACGTGTCAAACATGTGAATAAAGCCTTCTTCAGAATCTCCACTTTCAGCCATTTTGGGTCACCTCCAACTGTTCAAGTTTCCCCAGCTGACACCCCAGACAATGTGGAACAGAGACAAAGCATCCACACTATACCCTATCTGAAGTCCTGACCCATAGAATCTGAGAATAAAAAAAATTTTTACACCATTAAGTTTGGGATTGTTTGTTTTACAGCATTAATAATTGGACCATATGCTTAAGTAACACCACACAGATTATTCCCTAATTACAAGAGGAAAACCTAACTTTAAATGAAGAGATCAGAACTAGATCAGGGATTAGAAACCACTACTCTAATGGTCAGTCTTAGCATCACTAATGTTGAGTCAACCATATGTTATGTTTTTTTTAAATTTTTAAATTAAATTTAATTTTTTACTTATTTTTGACTGTGTTGGGTCTTCATTGTTGCACATAGGCTTTCTCAAGTTGTGGTGAGTGGGGGCTACTCTTCGTTGCGGTGAGTGTGCTTCTCATTGCAGTGGATTCTCTTGTTGCAAAGCACAGGCTCTAGGTGCACGTGCTTCAGTAGTTGTAGCATGTGGGCTCAGTAGTTGTGGCTCGCAGGCCCTACAGCGCAGGCTCAGTACTTGTGGTTCACGGGCTTAGCTGCTCCGTGGCCTGTGGGATCTTCCTGGACCAGGGATCAAACCCGTGTCCCCTGCATTGGCAGGCGGATTCTCCACCACTGCACCACCAGGAAAGTCCCTGTTATATGTTTTTTGATATGAAACACATGAAGCGAACACCACCTATAATATTCTAGCCCAGATGTCTAAAGTGAATCTACTAAGCCTTCAGATACAACCTCCAGTTTATCATAAACACAGGAGACAGAGAAACATGATAAATGACACAGCAAGGAAGCAACCAAACAAATCTAGAAAGTAGGATATTCAGGCCAATTAATCTGGTCATTTTAATAAGAGTTATCTAAACAAACACAACAAAAAACAACTAATCATCATCTCCACCAACAAAAGGGACTTGACCAGATGCAATGTGTAGTCCTAGGTTAGATACTAGTTTGGATAAACCAGCTGTAAAGGACACTGTTGAATCAATTAGAGAAATCTGAATATAATTAGAGTTATTAAATGAGAGAAAATACAACTTGACTGAAAAACAGTTTATACAGTAATAACTTTGTTTTGTCTTTTTGGCAAAATAAATACATACATAAGACTTGGAAGGTTATTCACAAAATTGACATGGTGGAGATATCTGGGTATGGAAATGTGATATTTTTGTTTTCTTTGTCATCATTTTCTAACTTTCTATAATACACATGTACTACTCTTGTAATAAGAGTTATTTTTCAAAAGTCTTGGGGGGAAGGGAGGAAAGACATGAAATGGTAGACTTCTGGGGTGGGTAGTAGGGGCAAAAGAAGAGAGATGTAACATTCAAGGGAGATTTTCTTTTCTTTTTAAAAAAATATTTATTTATTTATTTTGGTTGCGCTGGGTCTTAGTTGAGGCACGTGGGATCTTAGTTGCCAAGTGGGGGATCTTATTTGCAGCATGCAGGATCTTTAGTTGCAGCGTGCGTGTGGGATCTAGTTCCCTGACCAGGGATCGAACCCGGGCCCCCTGCATTGGGAGCGCAGAGTCCTAGCCACTGGACCACCAGAGAAGCCCCTCAAGGGGAATTTTCTTAATATTTAGAGATGTGAGCTTATTTGTAGTTAGAGGAGTAGTATGTACTGGGCAGTGTGAGACCAAAGACGCAAGAATAATATACAAAAATCCTTAGTTCATTATTAACACTTCTGAACTTAGAAAATAAAAGGAAATACAGGCTTGATAATGGTAACTTTGGTGACGGTTGCTGATATTTCTTGAGCTTTTATGTGCTAAGTGCTTTATATGCATGATCTCATTTAATTTTTACAACCTGATTTTTACCAATGAGAATATTTAAGTTTAGAGTTCCAAGGTCACACAGCTAGAACTGATGTCTGAGCCAGGAGTCCAGCCCAGGTCTGTCTGACTACAGGGCCCTGCTTTTAACCTTCAAACTATTTGATCCCCCAAAAGTATCAAATTACATGACTAACTGAGGAAAATTGAGCTTTTACTAAACTTTCATCTTTCAAACTTAAGAAAAGTTAAGAGCACTAATAAAAACCATTATTTGATATGCCTCAGGCAACTAGGTTTAAGTGAATTTCACTGCGTGTAATAACTTCTCGCAGAGCTGGAATCTGGTGATTCAGACTAAGATGAAGTGGTCTTGGGTCATCTTAACTGCATAAAAATGAAATAAATGATTCTACCTTTATGAATATGAAATGGGAACCTAGTTTTTTCTTACCAGCTACCGCTTCCCCCTCCTCCCCCAATAATATTCCCACCTGCAAATGTTTCTGAGAGCTTACCAAGAGTGCAATTTAAAGCAGGCAATCATTAATAAAACCAACTCTAAATACTAAGTAGGGACACTTTATCAATTTCCATGTAAATTGTTTGTTTGTACCTATTTACCCATCATTGTTCTCTATACAATAGAAAAAATGTAAACGAACAAATCAGAATGCAGCCCTAATGGGACTTTCTGTTTATAACCATTAGCCCAGAGGTGTGCTGTAATTCAGTTCTCAAGTAGCAAGATTTAGCCTCATTAACAGACTACAAGGGCAGGTTACAACTCATAAAACCCTACAGTAAACAAAGTTTATGGACACAGCGCAAAATCTTGAGCCTGACTGACAGAATTCTAGTTTCCTATCAGATTGCCCTGATTTACTTTTCTGCTAACGTCCTAACACCACAGAGATAATTTTGCTTGGGCCTTGGAGGGCTCCAGTGGGATGGCATATCTGCGTTGTTTGTTTTCTCACCCATTGAGTTTCCTTAAGACAAAGAACCAACTGAAAAAATAGAAGTTAATTGTTAAGGTCAGAAGGAAAAGCTTGTAATTATAGAAATTGATTATGCAACCAATTTAATTGATAGTATTATTAATATCCAGATTCCTTATATGTAAAACTAATTTTTATATATAAGCTTCATTAAAAGTCAGTTTTTACAAATTGGGAGATTGGGATTGACATATATACACTAATATGGATAAAATGGATAACTAATAAGAACCTGCTGTATAAAAAAATAAATAAAATTAAATTAAAAAATTTTTAAAGTCAGTTTTTACAGTAGTATTTAAAGAATAGATGGCAAAAAAAATCTATGTGTCTTTTACTCAAAAGAAACATACTGTTTATATCAAAGGAATAAAATGACCAGAGAGTAAGGGCAGTGATTATTTCATCATTTTTTATGTTTGTATAGGTGAATATTTCTGACAATGATGGTTTGCCTAAACCTACTCAAGTACAGAAATGTGTTATCTGTTTTGACCCTTCTGCATTCAAAAGAAGATAGCGACTCACAGCTGTAAATAAGTCATCTGTTTACTATATCTGCTGAAAAAAAATAAAGGAATCTTTTCAATGGGATGCAAAGGTAAGTAACTTAGAAGACTGCTGTCATTAAAAGTACACTCGAAAAATTCAACACATAGGAAACCTATGTATCTTTCATTTACCTGCCTAGTCTAAATAAACTTAAAAAAATTGAAGTAGGCTCCTATTTCTAAGAATGGGTCTGATGACATTTACCTTTTTCTATACAGTATTATTTACAGAGTTAGACCGAGTTATATAGAACATTCTAGCTTTTGTAAGACAGATGTACTCTTTAGAGGGTTTGATAGAAGCTGTATTTTTGAGTAAATACTAGCTGTGTGCCTGTGCAGTGTTTTCACTCACCATTCACCACTCTGAGGTAACCACTATGACTTTGATTTGATAGAAATGGAATCTCACTTAAATATACTGCCCAAGGTCATACATCTTGTAAATGGCATAGTAAGAATTAAAATCACTGTCTGTCTGATTTCAAAGTGCTGGTCCTAGCTATTACATTACTGGTGTTCAGAAAATTTGTCTGAGGCCCTACTGCTATTGTCATTAAAAAAAACAACAGTTCTTTACTTACACTTGGGCTATACAAATCAGGTTAAACTCCCCTTTGTGCTACTGAATACAGAGAGGTAAAGAGAAATTAACTTACTTATATTCATTTAAAACTTAGGTTCCTGACTTTAAATTATAAGTCTTCAGAAAAGTACTGAATGTGGTACATTTAAGCTTCACTTTCCTCTTTGTTAACATCTTCAGAATAAGGCAAAAGTCCTGTTATGGTACAAAAAGCTTGTATTTCAACACAATGAATTTAAAATATTCAAATATTTTTTGGATCAGATGGATCAGAACTAACCACTTTGGACATAAACTGAAAAAATATTTAGCCCTTTCACAGCATGTCTTCAAGTTACTATTTTTCTTATCCTTCTAAAATGGTCTACAATCTGCCATAGATAGACGCACTAGTAAAACTTGACAATTTAAGGACAAACTCTTCAAGAATAAGTAATGTAATTCCTTGTTTCCTTTCCATAAAAATGTATTGGTATGCAATTTTTATATTTCACAGTTCACCGACATCTAGGCAAGCTTTCTTCCACTGCTTCAATGGTGCTACTTTTAATTTTATCCTCCTTAGTCGTAGTAATTAAAGTGATCAGCAGTGGCATCCCAGCGGCTTTGACACAGCTACAACCCCCTAGCAGACTTTTGCTTTTAAGGGGAAGGGGAAGAAAAAGACTAGAGTTTCATTTCACAGAGAACAAGAAAATCAAGCTTCTCCAATCCTCAACTTTATTCAATTGTTCTTTCAGCAGCCTTTGGATCTTAAGAATCAAATAAAAATGGCTGCCATGGGGGGTCCTTTTTATACTTGCCGCAAATGTCAACGACTGACATTACTTTAGCCAAAAAATGATGCCATGGATGTGTGAAGGTGAATTAGAACATGAGAAACTGTCAGTGTAGCTGCTGAGATCATTACCCACCCAAGGGTGTCTTTCATAACATTAGATATTTTTATTCAGTCAGTTGAAAACTATAGATTGAGAAGTCTTTCTATTTAAGAAACATGTCTACACACATTTTCATGAAATAAGCTTTTACAAAATTTAGAAATATATTATTTCAAATAATGTAGTTTGCATCCTTAGTCTTTGTAAATTTGTGTTTGTAACAGCACAAAGCACCCTATTTCTATCAACAAACCCATATTCCATACTATCTTATGCTTACTTGAGTTCTTCAGTGTTTCATATGGTCTTAGGAGTTGGACTTTTATTAATTGGGCTAAATACATTTTAACTTATCTAAATTTTTTATAGGGCTTTACTTAGTACTGCTAATATTTCACAGGATTCTGTTCTCAGAATGGTCCGTGAAATTCCTCAATTTAATAGTAAACTAAGAGAAAGAACTTGACTGCTACCCTTTCAGCATTAGACAGGAAGCAAGGCTCTGTTATTAGGCATTCA